>NC_072438.2:0-10000 GCF_028878055.3 Symphalangus syndactylus | reverse complement strand
TTAGGGTTAGGGTTAGGGTTAGGGTTAGGGTTAGGGTTAGGGTTAGGGTTAGGGTTAGGGTTAGGGTTAGGGTTAGGGTTAGGGTTAGGGTTAGGGTTAGGGTTAGGGTTAGGGTTAGGGTTAGGGTTAGGGTTAGGGTTAGGGTTAGGGTTAGGGTTAGGGTTAGGGTTAGGGTTAGGGTTAGGGTTAGGGTTAGGGTTAGGGTTAGGGTTAGGGTTAGGGTTAGGGTTAGGGTTAGGGTTAGGGTTAGGGTTAGGGTTAGGGTTAGGGTTAGGGTTAGGGTTAGGGTTAGGGTTAGGGTTAGGGTTAGGGTTAGGGTTAGGGTTAGGGTTAGGGTTAGGGTTAGGGTTAGGGTTAGGGTTAGGGTTAGGGTTAGGGTTAGGGTTAGGGTTAGGGTTAGGGTTAGGGTTAGGGTTAGGGTTAGGGTTAGGGTTAGGGTTAGGGTTAGGGTTAGGGTTAGGGTTAGGGTTAGGGTTAGGGTTAGGGTTAGGGTTAGGGTTAGGGTTAGGGTTAGGGTTAGGGTTAGGGTTAGGGTTAGGGTTAGGGTTAGGGTTAGGGTTAGGGTTAGGGTTAGGGTTAGGGTTAGGGTTAGGGTTAGGGTTAGGGTTAGGGTTAGGGTTAGGGTTAGGGTTAGGGTTAGGGTTAGGGTTAGGGTTAGGGTTAGGGTTAGGGTTAGGGTTAGGGTTAGGGTTAGGGTTAGGGTTAGGGTTAGGGTTAGGGTTAGGGTTAGGGTTAGGGTTAGGGTTAGGGTTAGGGTTAGGGTTAGGGTTAGGGTTAGGGTTAGGGTTAGGGTTAGGGTTAGGGTTAGGGTTAGGGTTAGGGTTAGGGTTAGGGTTAGGGTTAGGGTTAGGGTTAGGGTTAGGGTTAGGGTTAGGGTTAGGGTTAGGGTTAGGGTTAGGGTTAGGGTTAGGGTTAGGGTTAGGGTTAGGGTTAGGGTTAGGGTTAGGGTTAGGGTTAGGGTTAGGGTTAGGGTTAGGGTTAGGGTTAGGGTTAGGGTTAGGGTTAGGGTTAGGGTTAGGGTTAGGGTTAGGGTTAGGGTTAGGGTTAGGGTTAGGGTTAGGGTTAGGGTTAGGGTTAGGGTTAGGGTTAGGGTTAGGGTTAGGGTTAGGGTTAGGGTTAGGGTTAGGGTTAGGGTTAGGGTTAGGGTTAGGGTTAGGGTTAGGGTTAGGGTTAGGGTTAGGGTTAGGGTTAGGGTTAGGGTTAGGGTTAGGGTTAGGGTTAGGGTTAGGGTTAGGGTTAGGGTTAGGGTTAGGGTTAGGGTTAGGGTTAGGGTTAGGGTTAGGGTTAGGGTTAGGGTTAGGGTTAGGGTTAGGGTTAGGGTTAGGGTTAGGGTTAGGGTTAGGGTTAGGGTTAGGGTTAGGGTTAGGGTTAGGGTTAGGGTTAGGGTTAGGGTTAGGGTTAGGGTTAGGGTTAGGGTTAGGGTTAGGGTTAGGGTTAGGGTTAGGGTTAGGGTTAGGGTTAGGGTTAGGGTTAGGGTTAGGGTTAGGGTTAGGGTTAGGGTTAGGGTTAGGGTTAGGGTTAGGGTTAGGGTTAGGGTTAGGGTTAGGGTTAGGGTTAGGGTTAGGGTTAGGGTTAGGGTTAGGGTTAGGGTTAGGGTTAGGGTTAGGGTTAGGGTTAGGGTTAGGGTTAGGGTTAGGGTTAGGGTTAGGGTTAGGGTTAGGGTTAGGGTTAGGGTTAGGGTTAGGGTTAGGGTTAGGGTTAGGGTTAGGGTTAGGGTTAGGGTTAGGGTTAGGGTTAGGGTTAGGGTTAGGGTTAGGGTTAGGGTTAGGGTTAGGGTTAGGGTTAGGGTTAGGGTTAGGGTTAGGGTTAGGGTTAGGGTTAGGGTTAGGGTTAGGGTTAGGGTTAGGGTTAGGGTTAGGGTTAGGGTTAGGGTTAGGGTTAGGGTTAGGGTTAGGGTTAGGGTTAGGGTTAGGGTTAGGGTTAGGGTTAGGGTTAGGGTTAGGGTTAGGGTTAGGGTTAGGGTTAGGGTTAGGGTTAGGGTTAGGGTTAGGGTTAGGGTTAGGGTTAGGGTTAGGGTTAGGGTTAGGGTTAGGGTTAGGGTTAGGGTTAGGGTTAGGGTTAGGGTTAGGGTTAGGGTTAGGGTTAGGGTTAGGGTTAGGGTTAGGGTTAGGGTTAGGGTTAGGGTTAGGGTTAGGGTTAGGGTTAGGGTTAGGGTTAGGGTTAGGGTTAGGGTTAGGGTTAGGGTTAGGGTTAGGGTTAGGTTAGGGTTAGGGTTAGGGTTAGGGTTAGGGTTAGGGTTAGGGTTAGGGTTAGGGTTAGGGTTAGGGTTAGGGTTAGGGTTAGGGTTAGGGTTAGGGTTAGGGTTAGGGTTAGGGTTAGGGTTAGGGTTAGGGTTAGGGTTAGGGTTAGGGTTAGGGTTAGGGTTAGGGTTAGGGTTAGGGTTAGGGTTAGGGTTAGGGTTAGGGTTAGGGTTAGGGTTAGGGTTAGGGTTAGGGTTAGGGTTAGGGTTAGGGTTAGGGTTAGGGTTAGGGTTAGGGTTAGGGTTAGGGTTAGGGTTAGGGTTAGGGTTAGGGTTAGGGTTAGGGTTAGGGTTAGGGTTAGGGTTAGGGTTAGGGTTAGGGTTAGGGTTAGGGTTAGGGTTAGGGTTAGGGTTAGGGTTAGGGTTAGGGTTAGGGTTAGGGTTAGGGTTAGGGTTAGGGTTAGGGTTAGGGTTAGGGTTAGGGTTAGGGTTAGGGTTAGGGTTAGGGTTAGGGTTAGGGTTAGGGTTAGGGTTAGGGTTAGGGTTAGGGTTAGGGTTAGGGTTAGGGTTAGGGTTAGGGTTAGGGTTAGGGTTAGGGTTAGGGTTAGGGTTAGGGTTAGGGTTAGGGTTAGGGTTAGGGTTAGGGTTAGGGTTAGGGTTAGGGTTAGGGTTAGGGTTAGGGTTAGGGTTAGGGTTAGGGTTAGGGTTAGGGTTAGGGTTAGGGTTAGGGTTAGGGTTAGGGTTAGGGTTAGGGTTAGGGTTAGGGTTAGGGTTAGGGTTAGGGTTAGGGTTAGGGTTAGGGTTAGGGTTAGGGTTAGGGTTAGGGTTAGGGTTAGGGTTAGGGTTAGGGTTAGGGTTAGGGTTAGGGTTAGGGTTAGGGTTAGGGTTAGGGTTAGGGTTAGGGTTAGGGTTAGGGTTAGGGTTAGGGTTAGGGTTAGGGTTAGGGTTAGGGTTAGGGTTAGGGTTAGGGTTAGGGTTAGGGTTAGGGTTAGGGTTAGGGTTAGGGTTAGGGTTAGGGTTAGGGTTAGGGTTAGGGTTAGGGTTAGGGTTAGGGTTAGGGTTAGGGTTAGGGTTAGGGTTAGGGTTAGGGTTAGGGTTAGGGTTAGGGTTAGGGTTAGGGTTAGGGTTAGGGTTAGGGTTAGGGTTAGGGTTAGGGTTAGGGTTAGGGTTAGGGTTAGGGTTAGGGTTAGGGTTAGGGTTAGGGTTAGGGTTAGGGTTAGGGTTAGGGTTAGGGTTAGGGTTAGGGTTAGGGTTAGGGTTAGGGTTAGGGTTAGGGTTAGGGTTAGGGTTAGGGTTAGGGTTAGGGTTAGGGTTAGGGTTAGGGTTAGGGTTAGGGTTAGGGTTAGGGTTAGGGTTAGGGTTAGGGTTAGGGTTAGGGTTAGGGTTAGGGTTAGGGTTAGGGTTAGGGTTAGGGTTAGGGTTAGGGTTAGGGTTAGGGTTAGGGTTAGGGTTAGGGTTAGGGTTAGGGTTAGGGTTAGGGTTAGGGTTAGGGTTAGGGTTAGGGTTAGGGTTAGGGTTAGGGTTAGGGTTAGGGTTAGGGTTAGGGTTAGGGTTAGGGTTAGGGTTAGGGTTAGGGTTAGGGTTAGGGTTAGGGTTAGGGTTAGGGTTAGGGTTAGGGTTAGGGTTAGGGTTAGGGTTAGGGTTAGGGTTAGGGTTAGGGTTAGGGTTAGGGTTAGGGTTAGGGTTAGGGTTAGGGTTAGGGTTAGGGTTAGGGTTAGGGTTAGGGTTAGGGTTAGGGTTAGGGTTAGGGTTAGGGTTAGGGTTAGGGTTAGGGTTAGGGTTAGGGTTAGGGTTAGGGTTAGGGTTAGGGTTAGGGTTAGGGTTAGGGTTAGGGTTAGGGTTAGGGTTAGGGTTAGGGTTAGGGTTAGGGTTAGGGTTAGGGTTAGGGTTAGGGTTAGGGTTAGGGTTAGGGTTAGGGTTAGGGTTAGGGTTAGGGTTAGGGTTAGGGTTAGGGTTAGGGTTAGGGTTAGGGTTAGGGTTAGGGTTAGGGTTAGGGTTAGGGTTAGGGTTAGGGTTAGGGTTAGGGTTAGGGTTAGGGTTAGGGTTAGGGTTAGGGTTAGGGTTAGGGTTAGGGTTAGGGTTAGGGTTAGGGTTAGGGTTAGGGTTAGGGTTAGGGTTAGGGTTAGGGTTAGGGTTAGGGTTAGGGTTAGGGTTAGGGTTAGGGTTAGGGTTAGGGTTAGGGTTAGGGTTAGGGTTAGGGTTAGGGTTAGGGTTAGGGTTAGGGTTAGGGTTAGGGTTAGGGTTAGGGTTAGGGTTAGGGTTAGGGTTAGGGTTAGGGTTAGGGTTAGGGTTAGGGTTAGGGTTAGGGTTAGGGTTAGGGTTAGGGTTAGGGTTAGGGTTAGGGTTAGGGTTAGGGTTAGGGTTAGGGTTAGGGTTAGGGTTAGGGTTAGGGTTAGGGTTAGGGTTAGGGTTAGGGTTAGGGTTAGGGTTAGGGTTAGGGTTAGGGTTAGGGTTAGGGTTAGGGTTAGGGTTAGGGTTAGGGTTAGGGTTAGGGTTAGGGTTAGGGTTAGGGTTAGGGTTAGGGTTAGGGTTAGGGTTAGGGTTAGGGTTAGGGTTAGGGTTAGGGTTAGGGTTAGGGTTAGGGTTAGGGTTAGGGTTAGGGTTAGGGTTAGGGTTAGGGTTAGGGTTAGGGTTAGGGTTAGGGTTAGGGTTAGGGTTAGGGTTAGGGTTAGGGTTAGGGTTAGGGTTAGGGTTAGGGTTAGGGTTAGGGTTAGGGTTAGGGTTAGGGTTAGGGTTAGGGTTAGGGTTAGGGTTAGGGTTAGGGTTAGGGTTAGGGTTAGGGTTAGGGTTAGGGTTAGGGTTAGGGTTAGGGTTAGGGTTAGGGTTAGGGTTAGGGTTAGGGTTAGGGTTAGGGTTAGGGTTAGGGTTAGGGTTAGGGTTAGGGTTAGGGTTAGGGTTAGGGTTAGGGTTAGGGTTAGGTTAGGGTTAGGGTTAGGGTTAGGGTTAGGGTTAGGGTTAGGGTTAGGGTTAGGGTTAGGGTTAGGGTTAGGGTTAGGGTTAGGGTTAGGGTTAGGGTTAGGGTTAGGGTTAGGGTTAGGGTTAGGGTTAGGGTTAGGGTTAGGGTTAGGGTTAGGGTTAGGGTTAGGGTTAGGGTTAGGGTTAGGGTTAGGGTTAGGGTTAGGGTTAGGGTTAGGGTTAGGGTTAGGGTTAGGGTTAGGGTTAGGGTTAGGGTTAGGGTTAGGGTTAGGGTTAGGGTTAGGGTTAGGGTTAGGGTTAGGGTTAGGGTTAGGGTTAGGGTTAGGGTTAGGGTTAGGGTTAGGGTTAGGGTTAGGGTTAGGGTTAGGGTTAGGGTTAGGGTTAGGGTTAGGGTTAGGGTTAGGGTTAGGGTTAGGGTTAGGGTTAGGGTTAGGGTTAGGGTTAGGGTTAGGGTTAGGGTTAGGGTTAGGGTTAGGGTTAGGGTTAGGGTTAGGGTTAGGGTTAGGGTTAGGGTTAGGGTTAGGGTTAGGGTTAGGGTTAGGGTTAGGGTTAGGGTTAGGGTTAGGGTTAGGGTTAGGGTTAGGGTTAGGGTTAGGGTTAGGGTTAGGGTTAGGGTTAGGGTTAGGGTTAGGGTTAGGGTTAGGGTTAGGGTTAGGGTTAGGGTTAGGGTTAGGGTTAGGGTTAGGGTTAGGGTTAGGGTTAGGGTTAGGGTTAGGGTTAGGGTTAGGGTTAGGGTTAGGGTTAGGGTTAGGGTTAGGGTTAGGGTTAGGGTTAGGGTTAGGGTTAGGGTTAGGGTTAGGGTTAGGGTTAGGGTTAGGGTTAGGGTTAGGGTTAGGGTTAGGGTTAGGGTTAGGGTTAGGGTTAGGGTTAGGGTTAGGGTTAGGGTTAGGGTTAGGGTTAGGGTTAGGGTTAGGGTTAGGGTTAGGGTTAGGGTTAGGGTTAGGGTTAGGGTTAGGGTTAGGGTTAGGGTTAGGGTTAGGGTTAGGGTTAGGGTTAGGGTTAGGGTTAGGGTTAGGGTTAGGGTTAGGGTTAGGGTTAGGGTTAGGGTTAGGGTTAGGGTTAGGGTTAGGGTTAGGGTTAGGGTTAGGGTTAGGGTTAGGGTTAGGGTTAGGGTTAGGGTTAGGGTTAGGGTTAGGGTTAGGGTTAGGGTTAGGGTTAGGGTTAGGGTTAGGGTTAGGGTTAGGGTTAGGGTTAGGGTTAGGGTTAGGGTTAGGGTTAGGGTTAGGGTTAGGGTTAGGGTTAGGGTTAGGGTTAGGGTTAGGGTTAGGGTTAGGGTTAGGGTTAGGGTTAGGGTTAGGGTTAGGGTTAGGGTTAGGGTTAGGGTTAGGGTTAGGGTTAGGGTTAGGGTTAGGGTTAGGGTTAGGGTTAGGGTTAGGGTTAGGGTTAGGGTTAGGGTTAGGGTTAGGGTTAGGGTTAGGGTTAGGGTTAGGGTTAGGGTTAGGGTTAGGGTTAGGGTTAGGGTTAGGGTTAGGGTTAGGGTTAGGGTTAGGGTTAGGGTTAGGGTTAGGGTTAGGGTTAGGGTTAGGGTTAGGGTTAGGGTTAGGGTTAGGGTTAGGGTTAGGGTTAGGGTTAGGGTTAGGGTTAGGGTTAGGGTTAGGGTTAGGGTTAGGGTTAGGGTTAGGGTTAGGGTTAGGGTTAGGGTTAGGGTTAGGGTTAGGGTTAGGGTTAGGGTTAGGGTTAGGGTTAGGGTTAGGGTTAGGGTTAGGGTTAGGGTTAGGGTTAGGGTTAGGGTTAGGGTTAGGGTTAGGGTTAGGGTTAGGGTTAGGGTTAGGGTTAGGGTTAGGGTTAGGGTTAGGGTTAGGGTTAGGGTTAGGGTTAGGGTTAGGGTTAGGGTTAGGGTTAGGGTTAGGGTTAGGGTTAGGGTTAGGGTTAGGGTTAGGGTTAGGGTTAGGGTTAGGGTTAGGGTTAGGGTTAGGGTTAGGGTTAGGGTTAGGGTTAGGGTTAGGGTTAGGGTTAGGGTTAGGGTTAGGGTTAGGGTTAGGGTTAGGGTTAGGGTTAGGGTTAGGGTTAGGGTTAGGGTTAGGGTTAGGGTTAGGGTTAGGGTTAGGGTTAGGGTTAGGGTTAGGGTTAGGGTTAGGGTTAGGGTTAGGGTTAGGGTTAGGGTTAGGGTTAGGGTTAGGGTTAGGGTTAGGGTTAGGGTTAGGGTTAGGGTTAGGGTTAGGGTTAGGGTTAGGGTTAGGGTTAGGGTTAGGGTTAGGGTTAGGGTTAGGGTTAGGGTTAGGGTTAGGGTTAGGGTTAGGGTTAGGGTTAGGGTTAGGGTTAGGGTTAGGGTTAGGGTTAGGGTTAGGGTTAGGGTTAGGGTTAGGGTTAGGGTTAGGGTTAGGGTTAGGGTTAGGGTTAGGGTTAGGGTTAGGGTTAGGGTTAGGGTTAGGGTTAGGGTTAGGGTTAGGGTTAGGGTTAGGGTTAGGGTTAGGGTTAGGGTTAGGGTTAGGGTTAGGGTTAGGGTTAGGGTTAGGGTTAGGGTTAGGGTTAGGGTTAGGGTTAGGGTTAGGGTTAGGGTTAGGGTTAGGGTTAGGGTTAGGGTTAGGGTTAGGGTTAGGGTTAGGGTTAGGGTTAGGGTTAGGGTTAGGGTTAGGGTTAGGGTTAGGGTTAGGGTTAGGGTTAGGGTTAGGGTTAGGGTTAGGGTTAGGGTTAGGGTTAGGGTTAGGGTTAGGGTTAGGGTTAGGGTTAGGGTTAGGGTTAGGGTTAGGGTTAGGGTTAGGGTTAGGGTTAGGGTTAGGGTTAGGGTTAGGGTTAGGGTTAGGGTTAGGGTTAGGGTTAGGGTTAGGGTTAGGGTTAGGGTTAGGGTTAGGGTTAGGGTTAGGGTTAGGGTTAGGGTTAGGGTTAGGGTTAGGGTTAGGGTTAGGGTTAGGGTTAGGGTTAGGGTTAGGGTTAGGGTTAGGGTTAGGGTTAGGGTTAGGGTTAGGGTTAGGGTTAGGGTTAGGGTTAGGGTTAGGGTTAGGGTTAGGGTTAGGTTAGGGTTAGGGTTAGGGTTAGGGTTAGGGTTAGGGTTAGGGTTAGGGTTAGGGTTAGGGTTAGGGTTAGGGTTAGGGTTAGGGTTAGGGTTAGGGTTAGGGTTAGGGTTAGGGTTAGGGTTAGGGTTAGGGTTAGGGTTAGGGTTAGGGTTAGGGTTAGGGTTAGGGTTAGGGTTAGGGTTAGGGTTAGGGTTAGGGTTAGGGTTAGGGTTAGGGTTAGGGTTAGGGTTAGGGTTAGGGTTAGGGTTAGGGTTAGGGTTAGGGTTAGGGTTAGGGTTAGGGTTAGGGTTAGGGTTAGGGTTAGGGTTAGGGTTAGGGTTAGGGTTAGGGTTAGGGTTAGGGTTAGGGTTAGGGTTAGGGTTAGGGTTAGGGTTAGGGTTAGGGTTAGGGTTAGGGTTAGGGTTAGGGTTAGGGTTAGGGTTAGGGTTAGGGTTAGGGTTAGGGTTAGGGTTAGGGTTAGGGTTAGGGTTAGGGTTAGGGTTAGGGTTAGGGTTAGGGTTAGGGTTAGGGTTAGGTTAGGGTTAGGGTTAGGGTTAGGGTTAGGGTTAGGGTTAGGGTTAGGGTTAGGGTTAGGGTTAGGGTTAGGGTTAGGGTTAGGGTTAGGGTTAGGGTTAGGTTAGGGTTAGGGTTAGGGTTAGGGTTAGGGTTAGGGTTAGGGTTAGGGTTAGGGTTAGGGTTAGGGTTAGGGTTAGGGTTAGGGTTAGGGTTAGGGTTAGGGTTAGGGTTAGGGTTAGGGTTAGGGTTAGGGTTAGGGTTAGGGTTAGGTTAGGGTTAGGGTTAGGGTTAGGGTTAGGGTTAGGGTTAGGGTTAGGGTTAGGGTTAGGGTTAGGGTTAGGGTTAGGGTTAGGGTTAGGGTTAGGGTTAGGGTTAGGGTTAGGTTAGGGTTAGGGTTAGGGTTAGGGTTAGGGTTAGGGTTAGGGTTAGGGTTAGGGTTAGGGTTAGGGTTAGGGTTAGGGTTAGGGTTAGGGTTAGGGTTAGGGTTAGGGTTAGGGTTAGGGTTAGGGTTAGGGTTAGGGTTAGGGTTAGGGTTAGGGTTAGGGTTAGGGTTAGGGTTAGGGTTAGGGTTAGGGTTAGGGTTAGGGTTAGGGTTAGGGTTAGGTTAGGGTTAGGGTTAGGGTTAGGGTTAGGGTTAGGGTTAGGGTTAGGGTTAGGGTTAGGGTTAGGGTTAGGGTTAGGGTTAGGGTTAGGGTTAGGTTAGGGTTAGGGTAGGGTTAGGGTTAGGGTTAGGGTTAGGGTTAGGGTTAGGGTTAGGGTTAGGGTTAGGGTTAGGGTTAGGGTTAGGGTTAGGGTTAGGGTTAGGGTTAGGGTTAGGGTTAGGGTTAGGGTTAGGGTTAGGGTTAGGGTTAGGGTTAGGGTTAGGGTTAGGGT
Source organism: Symphalangus syndactylus (assembly GCF_028878055.3). NCBI lineage: Eukaryota > Metazoa > Chordata > Mammalia > Primates > Hylobatidae > Symphalangus > Symphalangus syndactylus. Next base: position 583 of record NC_072438.2, on the reverse strand, counting down.
TAGGGTTAGGGTTAGGGTTAGGGTTAGGGTTAGGGTTAGGGTTAGGGTTAGGGTTAGGGTTAGGGTTAGGGGTTAGGGTTAGGGTTAGGGTTAGGGTTAGGGTTAGGGTTAGGGTTAGGGTTAGGGTTAGGGTTAGGGTTAGGGTTAGGGTTAGGGTTAGGGTTAGGGTTAGGGTTAGGGTTAGGGTTAGGGTTAGGGTTAGGGTTAGGGTTAGGGTTAGGGTTAGGGTTAGGGTTAGGGTTAGGGTTAGGGTTAGGGTTAGGGTTAGGGTTAGGGTTAGGGTTAGGGTTAGGGTTAGGGTTAGGGTTAGGGTTAGGGTTAGGGTTAGGGTTAGGGTTAGGGTTAGGGTTAGGGTTAGGGTTAGGGTTAGGGTTAGGGTTAGGGTAGGGTTAGGGTTAGGGTTAGGGTTAGGTTAGGGTTAGGGTTAGGGTTAGGGTTAGGGTTAGGGTTAGGTTAGGGTTAGGGTTAGGGTTAGGGTTAGGGTTAGGGTTAGGGTTAGGGTTAGGGTTAGGGTTAGGGTTAGGGTTAGGGTTAGGGTTAGGGTTAGGGTTAGGGTTAGGGTTAGGGTTAGGGTTAGGGTTAG